>NC_083276.1:135709630-135714630 GCF_963506605.1 Zootoca vivipara
GTAATTCTGGAGTTGGAGGGATGGGTCTTCCCCCCTTGCTTGCCCCTTCCTGTCCCACCTTGGACCCTGGCTCCTCTACCTTGCCTGAGCCTCGGACACGACTTCCTGCTTCCCCACTGGAATCGGAACTCTCCCTGCTTTCCCCTTTGCTCGGGGACGGGCTTGAACTCAGGAGGGGAGGGACTTCGCGATATCCCCTGTCCCTCACATCCACCCCCCTCCCAAGCTCTCCTTCACCCCTCCCCAGGCCCCCCCCATGTGTCGGTGACGACTGGAAGCCTAAGAACTCAGTGCTCTCCGAGCCCGTTGGTGTGAATACCTCCCCCCAGTCCTGCGAGCCCCCCCCTTCCGCCTGGGCGGACGGGAATCCCAAAAAGTCCGTGGCGTCAGAGCTGGTGGGGGTAAAAACGTTCTGCCAATCTGCTCCTTCCTCTGACTGGGTGGATCTCGGTGACACCCATACCTCATCCTCTGGTTCCTCAAACTCCGCTTCCCAGCGCCATGGTGAGCTGCTCTCCCGTGCCTCCTCCTCCTCCCCCTCCCTTTCCATGTGCCAGGGCTTGGGTCTGTGGGGAAAGAGGGCGTGAAATTCTTCCACCAAGAATTCCTCCTGTATCTGAGTGGCTGGGACCCATTCATTCTGGGACGGTGGAGCATCCTCCCATGCCATGAGGTACTCCAGTCCCCCCACCCCCCACCTTGAATCCAGGATGGCCGTGGCCTCATTGAGTTGCTCCCTGCCTTCCCTCTCCCCCCCTCCCTCGGGGGTTTGTTCGCTGTCTCGGAGCCTGCTGCTTTCCCTGTACGGCGACAGCAGCGATCTATGAAACACTGGATGCACCCTCATGTCCTCTGGCAGTGCCAGCCTGTATGCCACCGGGTTTACCTGTTGCGTGACCGTGAAGGGGCCCAGCCTTTTGGGTGCCAGCTTTTTGCACCTCCCTCTGGTGGGAAGGCCCTCCGAGGACAACCACACCTTGTCCCCCACCCTGATGACCTCCCCTTGTCGCCTGTGGCGATCTGCCCCCTTTTTGTACGCTTCCTTGGCCCTCTCCAAGTGTTCTCTGAGCTGCTGGTGCACCGTCTCCAGTTCCTCTGCCCAATCCTCAGCCTGTGGGCCCTCCTCCTCCTCCTCTTCCCTCTCCCTCTCTGGGAAAGATCTGAGGTCGCGCCCGTAATTGGCCTTAAAGGGCGACACCCCTGTGGAGACGTGCACTGCATTGTTGTAGGCAAATTCTGCTAGTGGCAAGCGATCCACCCAGTCCGTTTGCCGCTGGCTGACGTAGCATCTCAGGTACTGCTGCAGAATGGCGTTGACCCTCTCCGCTTGTCCGTTGGTCTGCGGGTGTCTAGCCGTCGACAAGCTGACCTCCACCTGCAGGAGGTTCATGAGCCGCCGCCAGAACCTGGAAACAAATTGGCGGCCACGATCCGAAATAACCCTTAAAGGTAATCCATGCAGTCTGAAAATGTGATCAACAAACAGTTTGGCTGTCTCTTCTGCCGAGACTGCCCTGGCACACGGTATAAAGTGACACATTTTGGACATAAGGTCCACCACCACCAACACTGCAGTCTTACCCCTGGACGAAGGCAGATCTGTGATGAAGTCCATGGACACCACTTCCCACGGCCTGTGTGGTGTGGCTAAGGGCTCCAGCAACCCTGGTGGCGCTGCTCTGACCACCTTCGCCCGCTGGCAGGTGGTACAGCCCCTTACATAGTCTCGAACATCTTCCCGCACCCCTGGCCACCAGAAGTGTCTCATGACTAGGTGAGCGGTTTTGTCCCTTCCAAAATGCCCCGCTGTAGGGTTGTCGTGCATCTGCTTGAGGACCGTACGTCGAAGCTGGGTGGTGGGTAGGTACAGCGCACCCTTGTAGAAAAGCAGCCCTCTGCGTTCTGCAAAGTCTTTTGCCTGCTCCCTCCCCCCTCTCAGTTCTCTGAAGATGCGGTTGGCAAATTCATCCGCTGCCGTCAGTGCTGTGAGTTCTGCCTCGCTCACCACAGCTGCTCCGCAGGACCATGCCGACGGGGGGAAAATGTGCCTTGGGGCTGGTGGCGCCTCCTCCTCCATGTACTCTGGCTTGCGGGAGAGGGCATCCGCCCTGACATTCTGCTCCCCCGGGATGTAGTGGATGGAGAAGTTGAAGTTCGAGAAGAACTCTGCCCACCGTATCTGCCGCTGGTTGAGCACCCTGGCAGTTCTCCAGAACTCCAGGTTCTTGTGGTCTGTGCACACCTGGATGGGGTGCTTCGCGCCCACCAGGAAGTGTCGCCAGTGCTGGAACGCAGCGTAGATCGCAAGAAGTTCCCTATCAAACACTGTGTAGTTGCGTTCAGGCTGTGTCAGCTTCCTGGAGAAGAAGGCACAGGGTCTCCACTCCCTGTTGGCGTCCAGTTGCAACAAAATTGCGCCCACAGCTTTTTCAGAAGCATCTGTCTCAATGCGTAGGGGCGCGTCCTGCACCACATGGAACAGGTTTTGGTCTGAGGCGAACACTCTCTTGAGGCTTTCGAACGCTGCTTGCGCCTCTGGTGTCCACTTGAACTTCTGCTTGCCTCTCAGGCAGTCCGTGATGGGAGCCGTAACGCGAGAGAAGTTCTTGATGAACTTCCTGTAGAAGTTAGCGAAGCCTAGTAGGCGTTGGGCATCTTTGCGCGTCCTGGGGCTGTGCCAGTCCAGGATGGCCTGCACCTTGTCCTTGTCCATCGCCAGCCCCTTGTCTGACAGCTTGTAGCCCAGGAAGTCCACCTCTTTGGTGTGAAACTTGCACTTCTCCAGCTTCACATACAGGTGGTTCTCCTTCAGGCGTTGCAACACCTCTCTGACATCTTTCACATGCTGCACTGGGTCATTCGAGTAGATAAGGATGTCATCTAGGAAGACCAAGCATTTCCTGAAGAGGAGGGACCCCAGGACGTGGTGCATGAAGGCCTGGAAGCATGCTGAGCCCCCTTGCAAACCGAAGGGCATCACCAGATATTCAAAAGAGCCCAGAGGCGTGAACATCGTGGTTTTCCATTCATCTCCTTCCCGGATCCTGATCAAGTTGTACGCCCCCCTTAGGTCCAGCTTGGTGAAAATCTTGCCCCTGCGTGCCGCTGTCAGGAGATCATCCACTCTGGGCATGGGGAAAGCCACGGGCTCTGTTACTGAATTCAGCCGTCTAAAGTCCACCACAAGACGGCGCTGTTGCGTGTCTTTCTTGTCCACCCAGAAGACCGGGCTGCCCCCTGCTGCCTTGCTTTCCCTTATGAACCCCCGCTTGAGGTTCTTGTCGATGAAAGCGCGCAGATCCTCCAGCTCCTGGTCTGACATGGCGTACAGCTTGGCTGGGGGTATCGTCGCCCCTGGCACCAGGTTGATCTGGCAGTCAAAAGGCCTGTGCGGGGGTAGGTGGTCGGACTCCGCTTCGCTGAAGACCTCCTGCAGGTCCCAGTACTGCTTGGGTATTGCCTCACCCCCTTTGATATGCATGGTGGCCACCGTGGCTATCGGAGGCCCCTCCCCTGGTTGGTGCTGCATGCAATGTTCCAGACAAAAGTCTGACCCAAACGTGATGCACCTCTGGTGCCAACTGATGGAGGGGTCGTGGCGCGCCAGCCAGCTCATGCCCAAGACGATGGGGGGGTCTGAGATGGTGGTGACGTTGAACGCCAGTGTCTCTGAGTGCCTTCCCACCGTCATTCTCATGGGGGGGGTTTGATGTGTGATGGCCCCTCCCAGCAGCTCCCTGCCGTCAATGGTTGCTACGTGCAGAGGAAAATCCAACTGCAAAAGCTGGATTTGGTGCTCTTCTGCAAAGCTTCTCGAGAAGAAGTTGGCGGACGCCCCACTGTCAATTAAGGCGAGGACCGTCAGGGGATAGCCATTTGGGAGCGTTAGCGTCACTTCTAGAACCACTCCTGCTCTGGGAGGGGTGGGCTGGCTCTGCACCTCTCTGTGCGGGTGGGCGGGCTGGGGCTGTTGTCTGCTGACTGTGCCTGGCTGCTGCCCCTTGTCTCCTGCAGCCAGGCTTTCCCGTTTCCCTGCTGTGGTGCTGCGTCAGTGGGGGAGGGCACCACCGTTCCCGCCTTTCCTTGCCACTCCCTGCGATGTGGGCAGTCTCTGACGAGATGCTGGGGTGAGTTGCAGAGAAAGCAATTCCCGCCCCTTCCCTCCTTGCGTCTTGGCGCCGCTGGGGTTTGAAAAGCCCGCGCGCGCGCGCTATCAATCTGCATGGGCTCCTGGTCCTGGCTGGCTCCAGGCGTGGCCTGAAAGGGTTGTTGAGGGAGTGGCTTCTCCTGCGACCGTGGGAACCAAGCCCGCTTTGCGCGCGTCGCTTGCTTGTCGTTCCACCGGGATTCCTGCCTCACCCCCACCGCCAGAGCTGCTTTGCTCAGCTGATCCATAGTACTGGGCTTTGGACCTCTCGAGAGTTCATCCTTCACCTCCTCGCTCAAACCCAAGTAAAACGCAGCTTGCATGGGAGGCGAATCCAAAACCCACCCCAGTCTGTGCACCAGCATGGTGAATTTCGCCCAATATGCGCGAACTGTCATATTTCCTTGGCGTAAATTATGCAGTTCCTCCTTAGTCTGGTCCAAATGACTATCGGACGAATACATCGTCCTCAAACCTTCTAGAAATTGTTGGACATTTTTCATGCAAGGATTCTTGGTTGCGATTAATGGTCTTAGCCACTCCCTGGCTGCTCCGGTGAGATGTTCCACAATAAACGCTACTCTGTGCTCATCATCGGGGAACTCATTCTGGTGCAGCTCAAGAGCATACACGATCTCAGTCTCAAAGCCCTGAAACTCCTTCGGGTCTCCATTGAACTTGCTTACAAGGGTCCCTGCTCTCCTTCCTGGCAGCACTTGGACTTGGGGAGCCCCTCCCGCCTTGTTTTTCTCTGCATCCAGCTTGTTTTGGAGGTCTACCGCCACCGCCCTTAAATGCTGCTCTTTTTCCTGGAGCTCTCTCACCTGTTCCGCAAGTTGTAGCCGGTCGTCCT
>NC_083277.1:0-7500 GCF_963506605.1 Zootoca vivipara
TAACCCTAACCCTAACCCTAACCCTAACCCTAACCCTAACCCTAACCCTAACCCTAACCCTAACCCTAACCCTAACCCTAACCCTAACCCTAACCCTAACCCTAACCCTAACCCTAACCCCTAACCCTAACCCTAACCCTAACCCTAACCCTAACCCTAACCCTAACCCTAACCCTAACCCTAACCCTAACCCTAAACCCTAACCCTAACCCTAACCCTAACCCTAACCCTAACCCTAACCCTAACCCTAACCCTAACCCTAACCCTAACCCTAACCCTAACCCTAACCCTAACCCTAACCCTAACCCTAACCCTAACCCTAACCCTAACCCAACCCTAACCCTAACCCTAACCCTAACCCTAACCCTAACCCTAACCCTAACCCTAACCCTAACCCTAACCCTAACCCTAACCCTAACCCTAACCCTAACCCTAACCCTAACCCTAACCCTAACCCTAACCCTAACCCTAACCCTAACCCTAACCCTAACCCTAACCCTAACCCTAACCCTAACCCTAACCCTAACCCTAACCCTAACCCTAACCCTAACCCTAACCCTAACCCTAACCCTAACCCTAACCCTAACCCTAACCCTAACCCTAACCCTAACCCTAACCCTAACCCTAACCCTAACCCTAACCCTAACCCTAACCCTAACCCTAACCCTAACCCTAACCCTAACCCTAACCCTAACCCTAACCCTAACCCTAACCCTAACCCTAACCCTAACCCTAACCCTAACCCTAACCCTAACCCTAACCCTAACCCTAACCCTAACCCTAACCCTAACCCTAACCCTAACCCTAACCCTAACCCTAACCCTAACCCTAACCCTAACCCTAACCCTAACCCTAACCCTAACCCTAACCCTAACCCTAACCCTAACCCTAACCCTAACCCTAACCCTAACCCTAACCCTAACCCTAACCCTAACCCTAACCCTAACCCTAACCCTAACCCTAACCCTAACCCTAACCCTAACCCTAACCCTAACCCTAACCCTAACCCTAACCCTAACCCTAACCCTAACCCTAACCCTAACCCTAACCCTAACCCTAACCCTAACCCTAACCCTAACCCTAACCCTAACCCTAACCCTAACCCTAACCCTAACCCTAACCCTAACCCTAACCCTAACCCTAACCCTAACCCTAACCCTAACCCTAACCCTAACCCTAACCCTAACCCTAACCCTAACCCTAACCCTAACCCTAACCCTAACCCTAACCCTAACCCTAACCCTAACCCTAACCCTAACCCTAACCCTAACCCTAACCCTAACCCTAACCCTAACCCTAACCCTAACCCTAACCCTAACCCTAACCCTAACCCTAACCCTAACCCTAACCCTAACCCTAACCCTAACCCTAACCCTAACCCTAACCCTAACCCTAACCCTAACCCTAACCCTAACCCTAACCCTAACCCTAACCCTAACCCTAACCCTAACCCTAACCCTAACCCTAACCCTAACCCTAACCCTAACCCTAACCCTAACCCTAACCCTAACCCTAACCCTAACCCTAACCCTAACCCTAACCCTAACCCTAACCCTAACCCTAACCCTAACCCTAACCCTAACCCTAACCCTAACCCTAACCCTAACCCTAACCCTAACCCTAACCCTAACCCTAACCCTAACCCTAACCCTAACCCTAACCCTAACCCTAACCCTAACCCTAACCCTAACCCTAACCCTAACCCTAACCCTAACCCTAACCCTAACCCTAACCCTAACCCTAACCCTAACCCTAACCCTAACCCTAACCCTAACCCTAACCCTAACCCTAACCCTAACCCTAACCCTAACCCTAACCCTAACCCTAACCCTAACCCTAACCCTAACCCTAACCCTAACCCTAACCCTAACCCTAACCCTAACCCTAACCCTAACCCTAACCCTAACCCTAACCCTAACCCTAACCCTAACCCTAACCCTAACCCTAACCCTAACCCTAACCCTAACCCTAACCCTAACCCTAACCCTAACCCTAACCCTAACCCTAACCCTAACCCTAACCCTAACCCTAACCCTAACCCTAACCCTAACCCTAACCCTAACCCTAACCCTAACCCTAACCCTAACCCTAACCCTAACCCTAACCCTAACCCTAACCCTAACCCTAACCCTAACCCTAACCCTAACCCTAACCCTAACCCTAACCCTAACCCTAACCCTAACCCTAACCCTAACCCTAACCCTAACCCTAACCCTAACCCTAACCCTAACCCTAACCCTAACCCTAACCCTAACCCTAACCCTAACCCTAACCCTAACCCTAACCCTAACCCTAACCCTAACCCTAACCCTAACCCTAACCCTAACCCTAACCCTAACCCTAACCCTAACCCTAACCCTAACCCTAACCCTAACCCTAACCCTAACCCTAACCCTAACCCTAACCCTAACCCTAACCCTAACCCTAACCCTAACCCTAACCCTAACCCTAACCCTAACCCTAACCCTAACCCTAACCCTAACCTAACCCTAACCCTAACCCTAACCCTAACCCTAACCCTAACCCTAACCCTAACCCTAACCCTAACCCTAACCCTAACCCTAACCCTAACCCTAACCCTAACCCTAACCCTAACCCTAACCCTAACCCTAACCCTAACCCTAACCCTAACCCTAACCCTAACCCTAACCCTAACCCTAACCCTAACCCTAACCCTAACCCTAACCCTAACCCTAACCCTAACCCTAACCCTAACCCTAACCCTAACCCTAACCCTAACCCTAACCCTAACCCTAACCCTAACCCTAACCCTAACCCTAACCCTAACCCTAACCCTAACCCTAACCCTAACCCTAACCCTAACCCTAACCCTAACCCTAAACCCTAACCCTAACCCTAACCCTAACCCTAACCCTAACCCTAACCCTAACCCTAACCCTAACCCTAACCCTAACCCTAACCCTAACCCTAACCCTAACCCTAACCCTAACCTAACCCTAACCCTAACCCTAACCCTAACCCTAACCCTAACCCTAACCCTAACCCTAACCCTAACCCTAACCCTAACCCTAACCCTAACCCTAACCCTAACCCTAACCCTAACCCTAACCCTAACCCTAACCCTAACCCTAACCCTAACCCTAACCCTAACCCTAACCCTAACCCTAACCCTAACCCTAACCCTAACCCTAACCCTAACCCTAACCCTAACCCTAACCCTAACCCTAACCCTAACCCTAACCCTAACCCTAACCCTAACCCTAACCCTAACCCTAACCCTAACCCTAACCCTAACCCTAACCCTACCCTAACCCTAACCCTAACCCTAACCCTAACCCTAACCCTAACCCTAACCCTAACCCTAACCCTAACCCTAACCCTAACCCTAACCCTAACCCTAACCCTAACCCTAACCCTAACCTAACCCTAACCCTAACCCTAACCTAACCCTAACCCTAACCCTAACCCTAACCCTAACCCTAACCCTAACCCTAACCTAACCCTAACCCTAACCCTAACCCTAACCCTAACCCTAACCCTAACCCTAACCCTAACCCTAACCCTAACCCTAACCCTAACCCTAACCCTAACCCTAACCCTAACCCTAACCCTAACCCTAACCCTAACCCTAACCCTAACCCTAACCCTAACCCTAACCCTAACCCTAACCCTAACCCTAACCCTAACCCTAACCCTAACCCTAACCCTAACCCTAACCCTAACCCTAACCCTAACCCTAACCCTAACCCTAACCCTAACCCTAACCCTAACCCTAACCCTAACCCTAACCCTAACCCTAACCCTAACCCTAACCCTAACCCTAACCCTAACCCTAACCCTAACCCTAACCCTAACCCTAACCCTAACCCTAACCCTAACCCTAACCCTAACCCTAACCCTAACCCTAACCCTAACCCTAACCTAACCCTAACCCTAACCCTAACCCTAACCCTAACCCTAACCCTAACCCTAACCCTAACCCTAACCCTAACCCTAACCCTAACCCTAACCCTAACCCTAACCCTAACCCTAACCCTAACCCTAACCCTAACCCTAACCCTAACCCTAACCCTAACCCTAACCCTAACCCTAACCCTAACCCTAACCCTAACCCTAACCCTAACCCTAACCCTAACCCTAACCCTAACCCTAACCCTAACCCTAACCCTAACCCTAACCCTAACCCTAACCCTAACCCTAACCCTAACCCTAACCCTAACCCTAACCCTAACCCTAACCCTAACCCTAACCCTAACCCTAACCCTAACCCTAACCCTAACCCTAACCCTAACCCTAACCCTAACCCTAACCCTAACCCTAACCCTAACCCTAACCCTAACCCTAACCCTAACCCTAACCCTAACCCTAACCCTAACCCTAACCCTAACCCTAACCCTAACCCTAACCCTAACCCTAACCCTAACCCTAACCCTAACCCTAACCCTAACCCTAACCCTAACCCTAACCCTAACCCTAACCCTAACCCTAACCCTAACCCTAACCCTAACCCTAACCCTAACCCTAACCCTAACCCTAACCCTAACCCTAACCCTAACCCTAACCCTAACCCTAACCCTAACCCTAACCCTAACCCTAACCCTAACCCTAACCCTAACCCTAACCCTAACCCTAACCCTAACCCTAACCCTAACCCTAACCCTAACCCTAACCCTAACCCTAACCTAACCCTAACCCTAACCCTAACCCTAACCCTAACCCTAACCCTAACCCTAACCCTAACCCTAACCCTAACCCTAACCCTAACCCTAACCCTAACCCTAACCCTAACCCTAACCCTAACCCTAACCCTAACCCTAACCCTAACCCTAACCCTAACCCTAACCCTAACCCTAACCCTAACCCTAACCCTAACCCTAACCCTAACCCTAACCCTAACCCTAACCCTAACCCTAACCCTAACCCTAACCCTAACCCTAACCCTAACCCTAACCCTAACCCTAACCCTAACCCTAACCCTAACCCTAACCCTAACCCTAACCCTAACCCTAACCCTAACCCTAACCCTAACCCTAACCCTAACCCTAACCCTAACCCTAACCCTAACCCTAACCCTAACCCTAACCCTAACCCTAACCCTAACCCTAACCCTAACCCTAACCCTAACCCTAACCCTAACCCTAACCCTAACCCTAACCCTAACCCTAACCCTAACCCTAACCCTAACCTAACCCTAACCCTAACCCTAACCCTAACCCTAACCCTAACCCTAACCCTAACCCTAACCCTAACCCTAACCCTAACCCTAACCCTAACCCTAACCCTAACCCTAACCCTAACCCTAACCCTAACCCTAACCCTAACCCTAACCCTAACCCTAACCCTAACCCTAACCCTAACCCTAACCCTAACCCTAACCCTAACCCTAACCCTAACCCTAACCCTAACCCTAACCCTAACCCTAACCCTAACCCTAACCCTAACCCTAACCCTAACCCTAACCCTAACCCTAACCCTAACCCTAACCCTAACCCTAACCCTAACCCTAACCCTAACCCTAACCCTAACCCTAACCCTAACCCTAACCCTAACCCTAACCCTAACCCTAACCCTAACCCTAACCCTAACCCTAACCCTAACCCTAACCCTAACCCTAACCCTAACCCTAACCCTAACCCTAACCCTAACCCTAACCCTAACCCTAACCCTAACCCTAACCCTAACCCTAACCCTAACCCTAACCCTAACCCTAACCCTAACCCTAACCCTAACCCTAACCCTAACCCTAACCCTAACCCTAACCCTAACCCTAACCCTAACCCTAACCCTAACCCTAACCCTAACCCTAACCCTAACCCTAACCCTAACCCTAACCCTAACCCTAACCCTAACCCTAACCCTAACCCTAACCCTAACCCTAACCCTAACCCTAACCCTAACCCTAACCTAACCCTAACCCTAACCCTAACCCTAACCCTAACCCTAACCCTAACCCTAACCCTAACCCTAACCCTAACCCTAACCCTAACCCTAACCCTAACCCTAACCCTAACCCTAACCCTAACCCTAACCCTAACCCTAACCCTAACCCTAACCCTAACCCTAACCCTAACCCTAACCCTAACCCTAACCCTAACCCTAACCCTAACCCTAACCCTAACCCTAACCCTAACCCTAACCCTAACCCTAACCCTAACCCTAACCCTAACCCTAACCCTAACCCTAACCCTAACCCTAACCCTAACCCTAACCCTAACCCTAACCCTAACCCTAACCCTAACCCTAACCCTAACCCTAACCCTAACCCTAACCCTAACCCTAACCCTAACCCTAACCCTAACCCTAACCCTAACCCTAACCCTAACCCTAACCCTAACCCTAACCCTAACCCTAACCCTAACCCTAACCCTAACCCTAACCCTAACCCTAACCCTAACCCTAACCCTAACCCTAACCCTAACCCTAACCCTAACCCTAACCCTAACCCTAACCCTAACCCTAACCCTAACCCTAACCCTAACCCTAACCCTAACCCTAACCCTAACCCTAACCCTAACCCTAACCCTAACCCTAACCCTAACCCTAACCCTAACCCTAACCCTAACCCTAACCCTAACCCTAACCCTAACCCTAACCCTAACCCTAACCCTAACCCTAACCCTAACCCTAACCCTAACCCTAACCCTAACCCTAACCCTAACCCTAACCCTAACCCTAACCCTAACCCTAACCCTAACCCTAACCCTAACCCTAACCCTAACCCTAACCCTAACCCTAACCCTAACCCTAACCCTAACCCTAACCCTAACCCTAACCCTAACCCTAACCCTAACCCTAACCCTAACCCTAACCCTAACCCTAACCCTAACCCTAACCCTAACCCTAACCCTAACCCTAACCCTAACCCTAACCCTAACCCTAACCCTAACCCTAACCCTAACCCTAACCCTAACCCTAACCCTAACCCTAACCCTAACCCTAACCCTAACCCTAACCCTAACCCTAACCCTAACCCTAACCCTAACCCTAACCCTAACCCTAACCCTAACCCTAACCCTAACCCTAACCCTAACCCTAACCCTAACCCTAACCCTAACCCTAACCCTAACCCTAACCCTAACCCTAACCCTAACCCTAACCCTAACCCTAACCCTAACCCTAACCCTAACCCTAACCCTAACCCTAACCCTAACCCTAACCCTAACCCTAACCCTAACCCTAACCCTAACCCTAACCCTAACCCTAACCCTAACCCTAACCCTAACCCTAACCCTAACCCTAACCCTAACCCTAACCCTAACCCTAACCCTAACCCTAACCCTAACCCTAACCCTAACCCTAACCCTAACCCTAACCCTAACCCTAACCCTAACCCTAACCCTAACCCTAACCCTAACCCTAACCCTAACCCTAACCCTAACCCTAACCCTAACCCTAACCCTAACCCTAACCCTAACCCTAACCCTAACCCTAACCCTAACCCTAACCCTAACCCTAACCCTAACCCTAACCCTAACCCTAACCCTAACCCTAACCCTAACCCTAACCCTAACCCTAACCCTAACCCTAACCCTAACCCTA